>NC_057810.1:187063714-187068300 GCF_018294505.1 Triticum aestivum | reverse complement strand
GCGCCCGCCTTCGCCGGAGCGCCGCCCCCACCTGCCGGAGTGCGCCGCCGCCCCTGCCCAATCCAGGAGGGATCGAGGTCGGGGTCGAGCCCCTCCCCGCGTGGGCCGATGCCCTGCTCCTCGGCCCAGCGTGCCCCGCGGCCCAGCCCAGCTCTGCCCGCCAAGTCGGCCTGCTTCCCCTTTGCCTTGGCCAAGCCCAGTGGTGAGCCCCCTCCTAAATCCCGCACCGTGCGGCTTTTAACTATCCTGCGCCCGTTCTGTTTTTTTCCATAAAACTGCTAAGTCCCTTTAATTTCAGCATTTTGTTTCCCTATTCATCGCATCATAACTTTCTGCATGTAGCTCCGTTTCGTGCGTGTAATATGTCAAAATGTTCATTGAGAGATGCTCTACATTTAATTACATTGCATCATGTTCATTTGAGCTCATCTTGATGTCTGAATCATCGTTGCAAGAGTGCTATATGTTGTTGTCTACTGTCTTTTAACAGAACATGCTTATTTGTCATTTTTGCCATGTTTGATGTGTGCATCCTATGGGCATGAGTCCTACATGTGTTTTGTGCTACATCATGCCATATTTATAGGGGTGTATGCCATGTATTTTTGTGATCAATGTGGTGACTATAACAAGCATGCAAACTAGGCTTCGTGATGTTACTGATTTCAGTCCCTGTTCTGCTGTTATTTTTATGCCATGTAAACTTGATGCTACAGAGAGATCCATGCATATTTTGAGATACTTCAGTAAGGATGTTTTGAACATATGGTTGTTATCTATCCATTCATGCCCCTGTTTGAAATTATGGAGTGGCCTAGCATGTCATTTTCTTGCTCTACTTTTGCTATAAATTGTTTCCTGGCAGATTGTTTACATGTTATTCAATTTTGCCAAGGTTGTTGTAGTTGATCCTTGCATGCTATGAACTTGTTATTGCCTTGGTTAGTTTCATAAACATGTCTTATTGCTGATGCTATGCTTATCTTTTCATTAATGACTTGTGGTGAGTGAATCGAGCTTGTTAAGTAGGGTACTTGCTCTCACTGTTTTGCTAGGCTGAATCTGTTATTTTGTGATGCTATGTAAACCTGCTGCTACAAGTCATTCTATGCATAATCTGGAGATGTTCACTAAGAATGTTTTGTTCTACATTTCATGCTCTATCCATCCATGCCCGTGGTTGCATTTATAGCCTGCTGTAGTTTGTTGTATTCTTGCTCCAAAGTTGCTAAATAATGTTGTTGTCAGCCTGTTAACATGAAGTTCAGTTTTGCCATGTATTTTGCTAGTGATCCATGCACCCTATGAACTTGCTATTGCCATGCTTAGCTTCATAAACATGTCATATTGCTGTTGGTTGCCTTCACATGCCATGTAATGCTCTGTGGATAGTGGTACAAGCTTACCAACATGTCTGCTTATCGTTGTTTCTGCCATGTATGAATCTGTCATATAACTTGCCATGTTTACATGGGTGCCATCATATCTTCTGATCCTTTTTGACTCATGGTCAGTAAAGGATTTTTGTTCTATGCAATTAGTAGGTTCATTCCATGCCTTTGTTTTCCATGTTAAGTTCCTGTAACATGTTGTTTGATAGCTCTAAACATTGCAACCTCATGTTATCTCTGCTAATTCTGAAACTGTTACTATATGCAATCTTGCCATGTGTTTTGGAGCATGTTCTAGTGATTTCTGGAGATAGCTCAGTATTCATGTTTTGTTATGCTTTACCTGTACATCATGCCCATGCCTTTTGTTTTCATATTGTGATGCTGTAGCATGTTGTTTTGATGCTTGCAATATGCCTAGTTGCTGTTTTGGACAGATTGTTGCTATAACTTGTATAGTGTGTGTGTTGAACCGTTGCTCCGTTTCGAGTGTGCTCTATATGAAACTTGCTTGATTTTGCATGTAGCTTCATATTATCATGTCGCATCCTTGTTTTGAGGTGTTTACTTGATGTTTGTATGCATTTTGCATCAATGCCATGTTTAACTTGTTTTGCTCATATCTTCTAGGCCGTAGCTCCGAATTAAATGAACTTTATATGAAACTTGACTAGAATCTCGTGTAGATCATCTTTGTGCATCTTAACTTGCTGTTTAACAACTTGAACATAAGGTTTATTCAGATCTGGACCAATTTCGAAATTTGCATATGTGGACTTACCGGAATTGTTATATGTTGCTTCCGGCCTCATTTAAACTTGCCTTGATGTGTTGCTCTTGTTTGCATCATCC
This sequence comes from Triticum aestivum, assembly GCF_018294505.1. Lineage (NCBI taxonomy): Eukaryota > Viridiplantae > Streptophyta > Magnoliopsida > Poales > Poaceae > Triticum > Triticum aestivum. The sequence goes on along the minus strand of NC_057810.1, from coordinate 187,066,057 downwards.
CTTGCCATGAGTAGCCTCATCTAGATTTGTCATGCATCATGCTTGTTGTGCATCATGTCTTGCCTATGTGTGGTGTGTTTACCATGTTGTCTGCTTCTTCTCGATAGTTCCCATTTCGTTGCGATCGTGAGGATTCGTTCGTCTACGCTGGGTTTGGCTTCATCCGTTCGTCTTCTTCATGGGCTCGTTCTTCTTCCTAGCGGGATTTCAGGCAAGATGACCGCTACCCTGGATCTCACTACTATCATTGCTATGCTAGTTGCTTCGTTTTATCGCTATGCTGCGTTACCTATCTTTTGCTCATCAAGCCTCCCAAATTGCCATGAACCTCTAACCTTTGACACCCTTCCTAGCAAACCATTGTTTGGCTATGTTACCGTTTTGCTCAGCCCCTCCTATAGCATTGTTAGTTGCAGGTGAAGTTGAAGATTGCTCCATGGTGGACAGGTTTATGTTGGGATATCACAATATCTCTTATTTAATTAATGCATCTATATACTTGGTAAAGGGTGGAAGGCTCGGCCTTATGCCTGGTGTTTTGTTCCACTCTTGCCGCCCTAGTTGTCGTCATATCGGTATTATGTTCCCGGATTTTGCGTCCCTAACGCGGTTGGGTGATTTATGGGACCCCCTTGACAGTTCGCTTTGAATAAAACTCCTCCAGCAAAGCCCAACCTTGGTTTTACCATTTGCCTCACCACCACCTACATTTCCCTTGGGAGTAATTAACCCATGGGTCATCTTTATTTTAGCCCCCCCCGGGCTAATGCTTGTCTAAGTGTTGGTCCGAACTAGAGCCCTTTGCAGCGCCCCCTCAGGGAAACTTGAGGTCTGGTTTTAGTTGTACGGATTGCTCATCCGGTGTTGCCCTGAGAACGAGATATGTGCAGCTCCTATCGGGATTGTCGGTGCATCGGGCGGTCTTGCTGGTCTTGCTTTACCATTGTCAAAATGTCTTGTAAACCGGGATTCCGAGTCTGATCGGGTCTTCCTGGGAGAAGGTATATCCTTCGTTGATCGCGAGAGCTTATCATGGGCTATGTTGGGACACCCCTGTAGGGTATAAACTTTCGAAAGCCGTGCCCGCGGTTATGCGGCAGACGGGAATTTGTTAATCTCCGGTTGTAGATAACTTGACACCAGATCCGAATTAAAACGCATCAACCGTGTGTGTAGCCGTGATGGTCTCTTTTCGGCGGAGTCCGGGAAGTGAACACGGTTTTTGGGTTATGTTTGACGTAAGTAGGAGTTCAGGATCACTTCTTGATCATTGCTAGCTTCACGACCGTTCCGCTTGCTCTCTTCTCGCTCTTATTTGCGTATGTTAGCCACCATATCATGCTTAGTCGCTGCTGCAACCTCACCACTTTACCCCTTCCTTTCCCATTAAGCTTTGCTAGTCTTGATACCCATGGTAATGGGATTGCTGAGTCCTCGTGGCTCACAGATTACTACAACAACAGTTGCAGCTACAGGTTATGCGATGATCATGACGCGAGAGCGATGCTTGCTTTGCATTGACTTCTTCTTCTGCTTCTTCGATCAGGGGATAGGTTCCAGGTCGGCAGCCTGGGCTAGCAGGGTGGATGTCGTTTGAGTTTCTGTTTCTGTTTCATTCGTAGTCAGATGATGCTCTTATGTATTGTGATGTTGTATTCGTGTGGCATTGTATGCCTTTTGTATGTATCCCCATCTATTATGTAATGTTGATGTAATGATATCCACCTTGCAAAAGCGTCTCAATATGCGGGTCTATCCTTGGTGGGACCTTCGAGTTCCTTTTGGATAGGGTCGCATATTGGGCGTGACAAGTTGGTGTCAAAGCCTCGACCGACCTTAGGAGCCCCTTGATTGATCGTGTAGTTTGGCCGTTGTCGAGTCTAGAAGAAAACTGTTTTTGGAGTCTAGTTATATCGGAGAGTAGGAATTCTTTTTACTCCTCAGCCCGTTCGTCGCTCTGGTGAGGAATCTTGACGTAGGTGTTTTGAATTACTCCTCTCCCCTTTCAAATTTTCTTTAGGATCACGCAGTGGGTTCTCCGATCGTAGGTTCTCAGCTCTTTCATCCGGTGCATTTCTCGTCAAGTTGACTCGAGCCTCTTTGTCTTTGCCAAGTTCAATCCTCAGTTCGCTCTCAAGGAAGTTATTTCCCCAGCCTCCGTTGTTTTATTTTCCCACCCGCCCACCCTTCTTCTTCTCGAAACCGGGGTCCGTAATCGAGTATCCATCCTACTCGTGCAAAGTCTTTGCTCTCTCTCCTCAATGATTTCAACCGGTGTTTTCTCTTCAAGATATTCGTCGGTTCCCCCTTCCAAGTTGCCTTTGTTTTCCCGCCCTCCCACCC
>NC_057810.1:187027978-187063451 GCF_018294505.1 Triticum aestivum | reverse complement strand
GAGTCCAAGTCTCTTTCGAACATCAATTTTCATTCGTACGGAGCCTCTTCAGTCTTCCCTCAATTATTTCAACCAGTGAATTCTCGTCTCGCTCGTCATTCTCCATCTCTTTTTCTTCTCCGGTGGACGCAATTCAAGTTTTTCGGGTTGATCACATTCTTTTCCTTGATCAAGTGTTCTCCCTGCTCGTTCGCCTCTCGCCAGTTTATCCTTCCGAAGTGTTCATGACATCTCAGGAGATTCATCGGTGTTCCAATTAATTCGAGGTTGTCACCTCATTCAAATATTTCAATTGTTCCGGTGCATCATCTATCTTTTCAACAATCCTTTTCAACGGTGTTATCTCTTCAGTGGGCCCATAACCCATAGGTTCCTAGGATCTTACCTGACTCTTCTAATTTCCCGGAGCTATTCCCAATTCTTTTCGAAGAGTGACTGTCGGGGGTTGGGTACGACATATGCCAACGGATGGCTTATCATGGTGGGAGCGAGTAGAACGTCGCCGGTGCCCGGAAGCGGGATGAGGCGAAGACATGCACGCCGGCGGATCTTACCCAGCTTCAGGGCTCTCCGAGGAGATAACACCCCTACTGCTGCTCTACGGGGTCTCCGCATGATCACTATGGCAAAGTGAAGACAAGGTTGCTCCTAGAGCTGTTTTCTGGAGGTCGGAGAGGGCAAGGCTAGCTCTTTCCTTACTATATGACCGGGTCTAATCCTAGAGAAGCTATCCCCCTTGCATGGGTGCCCCGGGGAGCTTATATAGGCCTGCCCCCCAGGGATACAATGGTAATCCGGCTGGGCGCGGGTCCCAGCCGTCTGTCTCTCAGGCCGCCGTCGTCTCCGACGACTACTGGGGCCCGCCGACCGGCGGGCCCCGCTGACAGGCCTGGTACTGTAGCGGCGCTTCTGATGACGCTGGCTTGGTCATGGGATCATGGCAACAGTGCCGCCGTCTGACGGGCGATCACTGTCGCCATTCCCCATCTTGTCTGGTTAATGGCGTGCGGGGCCCGTGGGAGGGGCCGACCGACTCCAGGGGGCCGACTCCCACGGGGCCGTCTTCGTGGCGCTCTTGCTGCCTTCGGTACTCCCGCTGACGGACGGGTCCCTCCGTCTCTGGGCCGTATAGGTAGGCCGTCATGGGCACAGTGCGCCGCCCACGGGGGCTGAGGTCAGGGTAGGCATGGCAACAGTGCCGCGCCACGATGGAGATCTCCAGCGATACGGCGCACTGTAGCCATGCCAGCCCCTCGTAAGCGGGGTAGAGGCGGCAACGCTGTGACCGTACTCCGCCCCGTCCATTGTGGCGAAGGAAGGAGGTGGTTGGAGTCGCGGGCCGACTCCGACAGCCGGCTTCTCTGGAAGTCGTCAGCTAAGAGTCGGCTTATCTGGAAGCCGTCACCTGAGAGTCGGCTTATCTCGAAGCCGTCCCTGGGACTCGGCCGTGAAGAACAGTTGCTGCCGACTCCCAGAAGGCGGCTCTTCATCGTGGGGCCTTGAGGGGCGCAGTCTGCCCCGATGTTTTGAAAGGTTCTGGGGCTCGGGTTAGCCTACCCGCGGCCCATTACTCCGACAGTAGTCCCCGAAGCTGGTGAGGCACCGCGGGAGACGCGCCGGGGAGCCTTAACAGTTTCATCTCTCTGGGGGTGGAATCTCGGCCTCGCTCGCCGTCTTCCTCCAGGCCGACTAGCTGGAGTCGGACTCGCAGAAGGCCGTCTTGCCTCTTAGAGGGTTTGAATGTCGCTGCGGGGTCCAGGCGGCATGCCTGATAAGCTTCCGGGCAGCCGCCCGTTGCGGGTCCGTCGCGTGGCGCCATGTGGCGGGGTCAGTCTGCCCACCCACGCGCACGACGGGACAGGACCTCAGGCGAGGCCCGCCACTACCGTGCCTCGGCATGCGGGCGAATTTGCTGCGGCCGTGCGGACGGTTGGGTTTCCCATGCCGTAACTGCATGCAGTTACTGCTGTGGTAAATCGTGGGGGGCGTGGGGGCCGGGGCGCAGTTAATCCCACGCCCACCCCATCGGCTTCTCAGCCCCTGAGCCTATAAGTAGGCGGGAGGAAGGGAGCGGCGAGGCACGCACGCCCATCTCCCTACTCCCCTTGCTTCCTTCTTGCTTCTTCTTCCTCTCGCCGCCGCCGCACCGAGCTACGCCACGCTTGCGACGATGAGCTCTTCCTCCGCCGCCGCTCCTGCTGTCGTGCACTGCGGTGTGTGGGATGGCTCCAAGGTGGACAACGACATCATCGAGTTCCTCCGCAAGACGCGTCGCCTCCCCGGTGCGGACCTAGTGCGAGCCTGTGCCGCGCCGGAAAGGGAAATATCGCCGGCGCCGGAGGAGGGCGAGCTGGTCGTGTTCCGCTCGCACCTCATGCGCGGCCTAGGGCTGCCGGCGAGCGGCTTCTTCCGCTCCTTCTTGGAGTTCCACGGGCTCCAGCCGCACCACCTCACCCCAAACACGGTGATGCTGCTGGTTGCCTTCGCCACCTTGTGCGAAGGCTTCCTCGGTGTTCTCCCCACCATCGAGCCGTGGGGGGAATTCTTCCAGTCGAAGCTCGACACGCACATCGCTGGCGTGCCTGCCCAGTGCGGCGCCTTAATCGTGATGCGAAGATCGACGGCCGACAACCCTTGTCCCGCCATTCCGCTGATCAAGTCGGTGAAAATGTGGCAGCGGTCGTACTTCTACGTGAAGAACATCGCCCCAGACGGCGACTGGGTCAACCTGCCGCCTTATGAAGCCGGCGCACCGGCTAGGAGGCTCCGCAGCTGGTCCCACCGAGTCAAGACGCTGACTCCCGCCGGAGCCGCCGCCGTCGCGCGACTCCGAGTTCTGACGCAGTCGGAAGGTCTGACCGGGGCCGACCTGCTGGCCGCCTTCGTGGCGCGCCGAGTCCTCCCGCTCCAAGGTCGACCTCATCTGATCTGTCAGATGAGCAGCCACCGAGACCCAAGTCGGATGTGCTCCAAGGACATGCCCCATGCGGAGGTGGCGGACACGATGAACTACATTGCAAACTGCGGTCTCGCGGCGGATTGGCAGTTCGGCAAGGAGCCGTACTCACGTGCAAACCCCCCGCCTGCGGTAAGTTATCTCTCTTTTTCTTCTGTCTTCCTTTGTAGCCGAATCCGACTTCTGATCTTTTTGGTTTTTTCTCGAGTCAGAACCCCCTCATCCAGCCCTCAGCCGGCACCACGGGCCCGGCCCGTCAGTTCGTCTCCGACCGGGCGGAGAGCGACGTCGACGACCCGGACTTGGGGCGGCGGCGATGGAGGCCAACGCCGAAGGAGGCGGAGGAGGAGGAGGAGGAGGAGGAGGCTTCAGGCCGTCAGCCACCTTTGCCGACTGGCCTGATGATGACGCCGAGGGGGAAGTCGTCCCGTGCCGCCAACCGAGGGTTGGCCATCCGGGCGCGGGCTCCTCCGCCGGCTTGGATGGTCAAGGCGGCGCGAAGAGGCGCCGGGCCGGGCCGAGCTTGCTTGGAGGCCGGTCAAAGAAGTTCAAGGGGGCGGCCGCCGCGACCAAGCGGGAAGAGGCGCTCGCGAAGGCCAACCGCTTCCGTAAGGAAGTGAAGAAGCCGCCGCTAGTCTCCGCGTAAGTGCCTCCGCTCTTGACTTATTTTGCTCTTGGTGGATTTTTGTCCAAATCTTTTACATGCTTTCTTCACCTCAGGGCTCCCCTCACCTTCGAGAGGGTCGCCGCCGCCTCCGTCATGGGGTCGGCGGAGACTTCCGCTAGTACTCGGCGGATTGATCCCGCCGCCGACCTTCGGGAGGCGACGGAGTGGAACGCGCGGGAGAAGCGCGACGAGGACGAAGCCGCCCGTCTGGAGAAGGCGGAGGCCGAGAAGGCTGCTGCCTCCGCCCAGAGGAAGCTGGACAAGGCCGAAGCCGTCGTGGCGGCAAGGCGGCGAGCTGAGGAGGTGGCGCTCCTCCAGTCGGCATTACTCATCATCCCGCTGAACTCCGTGCAGCTGCCCCCGGAGTTCACGGGGCAGACTAGAGGAGCGGGCAATGAGAACCCCGTCATGGAGAGGGAGAGCGGCGAGGCCTCCATGTCGGACACGATCGTGCCGCCACCGCCGCCTCCGCCGCCGTCTGGGGTTGCACAAGATAAACAGCCGACAGGCCCGCCGGTGCTGCCGACTGAGGACGAGTCCGTGACGAAGTTGCTCCTTCAAGTCGCCTCGCCAGCGCGTCACCGTCTTGAGAAGGCGACTTCAGCACCACGGCCGCTAGAGACCGGCACCGCCAGCTCGGCCATCCCAGACGCTGAGGCGACGAGCGCCGCGCCCGTTGGGTGGGTGCGAGGAGGCGGCATGGGCCCGCTGAACCATGCGCTTCTGGATGTTCAGGCGAAGCTACGAGCCGAGGGCGACGCCATCCAGAGCTGCACCAAGGCGCATCTGGCGTCGCGAGTAGCCGTCCGGGTATGCTTCATTTTTGACTTTGCTTTTCTTTGTTCTTCTCTGTGGGGGCGCGCCAGCGCACCCACTGGGTGTAGTCCCCGAGTTTTGGGCCGGCTGCTGAGCAGGCGGCTTGGAACTCCTTCTGGCGAGTTCCGATACTTATCTTCGTCTAAAAATTCTTATTGCAGGAGTACCACAACCTCCGCGTCACTGCCTTCAACCGCAATGTTGAGGAGCTGAGCAATCAGACTGCCGACTTGTCAGAGAGTCGGAGTGAGTCTTCCTTCTTCTTCGCGGGGGCGCACTGGCGCACCCGCGGGCTGTAGTCCCCGAGATTCGGGCCAACTGCTGAGCAGTCGGGCCGGATCTTTTCAGCGACTTTCTTTGTTGACGACTTAACGTCTTTCTTTTTTTATTCTTCAGAGGCCAATGCCACTCTTCAGCAGCAGCTGGGCGAGGCCAACACCGCCTTGCGCGCCAAGGGGGAGGAGTGCGGCAAGCTTGCCGCGAAGCGTGATCTGCTGGCCGCGCAGCTGGCGGAGCAAAAAGAGATGCTCAAGAAGGCGTAGGAGGCAGAGAAGAAAGAGGCTGCGCTCCTGGCCGAGTTCGAGAGCGAGCACTCCTCCTGGACCGACAAGGAGGCGCAGCTGACTTCCGGCTTCCATGAGATTGAGGACATCGTCGACGGTGAGTTTCTTTACTTTCTTTGAGCCGCCGACTGGGGGTCGGGCGACTCCGATTCTGACTTGCTTCTTTTTTGTCTTGGCAGACTTCTTCCCTGGCCACTCGCAGGCGGCCACTCAGGCCATCGAGGCAGATCGCGAGGCGCGAAGGGCAGATGGTGCGGAGATTGTCGCCAACGCCCCCCGGACCCTTGACGAGCAGCTTCTGAGCATCGAGGCTCGTCTGCGGCCGGCCCATCGGATGCTGCGCCGGCTTCAGCGTGCCGGTGCCCAGGCCATTGCCGTCCTGTGGCCAGACATGCCGGTTCTGCGCACTGCCAGTCGGACTGCCGACTGGCTGGAGGTCGCAGCTGGTCGTCTTGAGGCTTGGAAGGGTTCCTCGGCCCGGGCTGGAGCGCGCCGGGCCTTGGAATTCATCAAGGCGTGGTATCCAGGGCTGGACCTGGACCGTCTGGCCGCGTTCCGGTCAGAGGCCCAGGCAGAGCTGGTAGCTGTGGAAGACACCCTCGTCGCTCATGCTGCAGCGATCGCCGACTATGCCGACACTAGCATCTTCGTCCCTGATCGGGCTGAAGACGGCAGGGAGGCTCCGCCGGAGTGGTTCGGGATGAACCCAGATTACGACGAGGACTCGGCGGAGGTGATTGCTTCCAGTGCCGAGGAGGAAGGCGAGGCGGAGGACGAAGGTGAGACGGAGGCGCCAGAAGATGGAATTGGCGACCAGCCTCAGCTCGACCGTGCCTCCAGCAACGAGCTGCGTCCGGAGAAGGCGGCTGCCGTCGGAGACGATCAAGCCGGGACTGCCCAGCCGGCCGCCCCGGCGCCTGACACCGCCGTCTCCTCCGACCCTCCGGACCCGGATGCCGCCTCCTAGGCTGCCGTCTTTGCCTTCATTTTATCTGCCTTAGTAGTCTTTGAAGAACTTTGTTAATTCGAACAATTCCACCCGCGGGGTGTATTTTGAACTTCTACTTGAAGATTCGGCCAAGGGCCTATGTTATGTAAATATTTATCCGAGTTCTATCTTTCCTTGCTCATTGCTCTTTTGGCTTTTTCCTTTGCTGCCTTACCTTAGTCGCCACCTTGCCAGTCGGACAACCGCTCTGCGGACTGCCACTGGATCAAACGCTTGGCTACTTTGGGAGGGCAAGTACTTGGCCATTTTAGAGTCTTTTGAACAAGTCGGATAGAAAGCGGTAAGCCGACTACTTATGAGTCGGCTTCACTTAAGAGAGGCTAGAAGAAAGCGGCAAGCCGACTACTCATGAGTCCGCTTTTGCTTGAGGGAGGCTGGAAGCCGTCTTAGGCTATGTTTGTGCTTTGGGTCCTTAGCCATTTTTCGTGTGGGCGCCTGTTCTTCCTTACTCCTGCCTACCAAACAGTCGCTCTACGAGCTGCGGCTTCTGACATGAGACGGCTTAGGCGCCACACACTACTTGTCTGACTGCGGGAAGCATTTCATAGCGCGAGGCGGCGAGTCCCCGGGCCGACTAGTCGAGCCCGGTGCCAAGCGGCATAACAAAGAGTAATATACTCGAAGGCATAATTCTTATCATACAGATAACAAAAAAGGGCAGTCCCCGAGCTCGTCTCGGGGGGCCCGAAGTCTTGGTACTTTAACACAAAGGGTAGCGTGATACATACTGCATCAACTATAAAATCTTCGGAGAAGATTTGCATTCCATGGGCGCTCCGTCTCTTTGCCGGAGTCGTCCCTCTTGCGTGCTCGGGGCTTCTCAGCGTCGATCAGGTAGTAGGAGTCGTTTCCCAGTACCTTGCTGATAATGAAGGGGCCTTCCCAAGGCGCCGACAGCTTGTGCTGGCCGGCTGTTCGCTGGATCAGACGGAGCACAAGGTCGCCCTCTTGGAAAGATCTCGGCCTGACCTTCCTGTTGTAGTATCGGTGCAGGCTCTGCTGGTAGATGCTGGACCAGCTGAGTGCCAACAGCCGGCCCTCTTCCAGCAGATCGACACCGTCTTGACGTGCTTCTTCTCCTTCTTCCTCGGTGTACATGGTGACTCGCGGAGAGTCGAACTCTATGTCCGTTGGGATGACGGCTTCAGCACCGTAGACGAGGAAGAAGGGTGTGAAGCCGGTTGAATTGTTTGGAGTCGTGCACAGACTCCAAAGGACGGCTGGCAACTCGTCAAGCCAACAGCCGGCTGAACGCTCCAGTGGTTCGACCAGTCGAGGCTTGATGCCAGACAGGATGAGGCCGTTTGCTCGCTCTACCTGGCCATTTGACTGCGGATGGGCAACGGACGCTAAGTCCAAACGGATGCCCTGAGTCGCGCAGAAACGGGCCAAGGCACCTTTGGCAAAGTTTGTGCCATGGTCGGTGATGATGCTGTGCGGTATGCCGTACCGAGTTGTGATGTCGGCGATGAAAGTCACCGCAGTCGGACCATTCAACTTCTTGATGGGCTTTACTTCTATCCACTTGGTGAACTTGTCCACCGCGACGAGTAAGTGAGTTAGGCCGCCTCGGGCTGTTTTGAATGGTCCCACCATATCCAGGCCCCAAACCGCAAAGGGCCAGGCGATGGGGATAGTCTTGAGTGCCGAAGCCGGCTGATGTGGCTTGGAGCGGAACTTCTGGCACCCTTTGAACTTTTGAACCAATTCTTTGGCTTCTTCTAGGGCAGTCGGCCAGAAGAAACCGTGTTGAAATGCTTTGGCGACGAGTGCTCTTGAAGCCGCATGGTGGCCGCACTCGCCGTGATGGATATCTTTGAGAATCGCTTGGCCTTGCTCTGGCTCGACGCAACGCTGGTAGACGCCAGTGACGCTGCGCCTGACCAACTCTCTGTTGACTATGGTGTAGGCTGCCGCTCGGCGTTGTACTTGCCGAGCCAAGGTTTCATCAATTGGCAGTTCTTTGCTCACCAGGAACTTGAGGATGGGCTGTGCCCATGAGGGTGCTGTTATTTCTTTGACTACCAGTACTGCGACTTGGACGAGGGCGGCTGGGCTGGGAGGCGGCGGGTTGGAGCCCGCAGCCGCTTGCTAGATTGATGAAGTCCCCGGGCCGACTAGAGCAGTCCTCGGGCCGAGTTCTGGAGTCATCGGATTGGTCGCCACAGTCCACGGGCCAGGTTCTGAAGTCCTCGGGCCGGCCTCGACTGGAGCGCTCTTGGAGTCGGATCCGACTTCTTCGGGTGGAGCCGGGACAAAGATGGAGTCTGATTCTGGTGAAGGCTTGATAGGCGGCTTGAGGAGGCGCCGAAGGGCGACGCCGGATGGTATTGCTTGGCGGGTGGAGCCGATTTGTGCCAAGGCGTCTGCTTGGTCGTTGTCATTCCTTGGCACGTGGAGGAACTCGCACCCCTCGAAGTATCCACTGAGTTGCTGCACAAGGAAGCGGTAGCTTGCCATGTTTGCATCCTTGGCATCCCAATCGCCAGATGACTGCTAGACCACCAAGTCAGAGTCGCCATAACACAGGATCCGGCGAATGCCGAGTTCTTTGGCAAGCCGGAGCCCGTGAATGAGCGCCTCATACTCAGCGGCGTTGTTGGAGGCGGCAAAATGGATCTGCAATGCATATCTGAGCTTCTCGCCTTTGGGGGAAGTGAGGACGACGCCGGCTCCCAAGCCGGTGCGCATCTTGGAGTCGTCGAAATGCATCCGCCAATGGGTGGAGTCGGGCGCTGGCGGCAGGTACTGGGTCTTAGCCCAGTCGACGAGGAAGTCGACCAATGCTTGCGACTTGATGGCGGTGCGGGGCTGGTAGTAGATGGTGTAGGGAGCCAGATCGATGGCCCATTTGGCCACTCGGCCAGAAGCATCTCGGCTCTCGATGATCTCGGCAAGTGGGGCTATGCAGACCACAGTGATTGGATGCTCCTAGAAGTAAGGCTTCAATTTCTTGGCGGCAAAGTGCACGCCGTAGCACATCTTCTGGTAGTGGGGGTAGTTCTGCTTGGAGGCCGACAGTACTTCGCTCAGGTAATATACCGATCTCTGGACAGGTAGCGCCTTGCCTTCCTCCTTGCGCTCAACTACAATGACTGTGCTGACTACCCGGCTGGTGGAGGCAATGTATAGGAGCATGGACTCTTTGGCAGTCAGGGCCGCCAGCACAGGGGGCGTACTCAACATTTTCTTCAGTTGGAGAAAAGCTTCGTCCACCTTGGGAGTCCACTCAAAAAAGGTCTTCTTCTTCATGAGCTGATATAAGGGGAGAGCCTTCTCGCCCAGCCGACTGATGAATCGGCTGATGGACGCCAAACAGCCGGTGAACTTTTGCACATCTAGCAGTCGTCTGGGTGCTTCCATCCTCTCGATGGCCTTGATCTTCACAGGGTTGCACTCTATGCCGCGTTCAAAGACCAGGAAGCCAAGGAGCTGGCCGGCTGGTACTCCGAAGACGCATTTCTTGGGGTTGAGGTTGATTTGGAATCGGCGCAGATTCTCAAAGGTTTCCTTGAGGTCTTCCAACAGTGTTCCACGCTTTTCCGTCTTCACCACCACATCATCCACGTAGACGTGGGCATTTCTGCCGAGTTGCTTGAGGAGGCACTTCTGCATGCAACGCTGAAAGGTGGCGCCAGCATTCCTAAAGCCGAACATCATTGTCAGGTAGCAGAAGGCACCAAACGGCGTGATGAAGGCGGTCTTCAGTCTATCAGCCGGGTTCAGCTTGATCTGGTGATATCCAGAATATGCATCTAAGAAACTCAACAGCTCGCATCCGGCTGTGGAGTCTATCACCTGATCAATTCTCGGCAGAGCGAATGGATCCTTGGGCAATTTTTGTTGAGGCTTGTGTAGTCGATACACATCCGCCACTGCTTGTTCTTCTTCAGCACCAGGACTGGGTTTGCTAGCCACTCTAGGAAAAACACTTCCATAATGAAGCCGGCCGCCAGGAGCCGGGCTATCTCTTCTCCAACAACTCTTCTCTTCTCTTTTGACATGCGACGCAAGGGCTGCCTGACGGGCTTCACATCAGACCAGACATGTAACTTGTGCTCGGCGAATTCCGTCGGTACACCTGGCATGTCTTTAGGGGACCATGCGAAGATGTCTCGATTCTCACGGAAGAAATCGACGAGCTCTCCTTCCTATTTGCTGTCAAGGTTTGTACCCATGACATCGTACCTCTCCGGGTGCTCCGGGTCCAAGGGTATCTTCTTCGTTTCTCTGGCCGGCTTGAACGATCCTTCTGCTTCCGACTCCTTGGGGTCGGGCGACATCTCGGGCTGCTTGCCGGCCATTGCCACAACCCGATCAAGAAGCCGTTTCTCAGCTGCGATCACCAAGGACTCAGCCAGCCGACTGCTTTCAGCCGCGCAAGCGGACGACTTTCTATAGTCGCCGGCTATGGTTAGAATCCCCTTGGAACTCGGCATCTTCATCTTGAGGTAGGCGTAGTGGGGCACCGCCATGAACTTGGCCAAAGCAGGTCGGCCAAGCAACACATGGTACGGGCTTTCGAGGTCCACCACTTCAAACCAAACTGGCTCTCACCGGAAATGATCTTTGTCCCCAAAGAAGACGTCTATCAGGATGTTGCCGATTGGCGAGATGGAAAGGCCGAGAACAATGCTGTGGAACACAGTCCGGCTGCTCTGAAGCTGTCTTTGCTTGATTCCTAACTTCTCCATGGTATCCTTGTACATGATGTTGATACTGCCGCCTCCGTCTATCAGCACTCGCGAGAAACGAGCGGCCCGCCTATCTGTGGCGAGTGTGGCACCTAGGACCAGGGCGTAGGAGCCCGGATTCGGCATCACCTCTGGGTGATCAGCTCTGCTCCAACTGATAGGCTTTTCAGACCAGTGCATGAACTCTGGAGTGCTTGACGCGACTGCATTCACCTCTTGCTGCTGTAGCCGCCTGCTGCATCGATCGTCAGCCACACTGGTGAACACCACATAGGCTCCGTGCTCATTTGGGAACTCGTCTTGTATCGCGCCGACTGGCCTGACAGCCGGCTGCTGGGGCGGCGGTGGAGGCGGCGGCCCAGCAGGCGGGGGAGGGAGTAGGTCGTCTCCCTTGGCGATTCTGGTGAGCCAGTGGCATTTCCGGGTGGTGCGATTTAACGGCTTCGCGCCGCTGTGGAACTTGCAGGGGCCATCTAGAGTCTGCTCATAGGAGAAGGCCGGCAACCAGTTGGACTTGCCGCCTTTCTGTCGCTTGGTCGGAGGCTGCCCCTCCGGCTGTTGGTCTTCGACTGTCGCCACTTGCTGGCTGTTGGAAGCCGGCTGTGGGGCTTTGCGCTTGTGGTCGCTTTGGTGCTGCCGCCGACTGGTGTCCCCAGCCGGAGTTCTTGGAGCCTGAGGGGCTACTTTGCCAGTCGCACTAACTTGAATCTCCGCCTTCATGGAGGAGTCGGCCGTGGCGTAGTTGTCTGCTGTGACTAGCAGCTCGTCGAGGGGCTCCGGCTCGTCGCAAAGGAGCTTGTGCTTGAGGAGGGTGCCTTCTCTGCACCCGGCAGTAAAGTACTCGATAGCCTGCACCTCATGCACGCCCTCGCAAGAGTTCCGAATCTCGGCCCAGCGCGTGAGGTAGTCGCGAGTGGACTCGTCGGGGCCTTGCACGCACAAGGAGAGTTGGCGAGGCTTGGCAGGCTGCTTGTACGTGCTCGTGAAGTTGCGGACGAAGGCTTCGGTGAAGTGGACCCAGCTGTTGATGCTGCGGGCCGTTCAACCATGTCCGGGCCGTGCCCTGGAGCATGAGTGGAACATACTTCACGGCAACATGCTTGTTGCCGTTCGTTATGTTGACGACCGTAGAGTAGTCAACTAGCCAATCTTCCGGCTTCACGGAGCCGGAGTACTTGGGTGTATCTCGGGGGAGCGTGAACCCCTTGGGGAAGGGCTCGTCTCGGATGTGGGGTCCGAAACAGGGAGGACCGAACTCATCTTCTTCTTCCAGCGCCAGGGATCGGTGGAGTCGGTCGATCCGGTGGCGGGCGTCATTCTCTCCGACTCCCTCTTGACGGCCAAGGCGGTCGCCGAGAGTCGGATGCTCTACGGGTGGCAGGGAGACTCGCCTTTCTCTGCGAGGAGGGGGAGGCAGATAGTCGTCCCGCCATTCCACTGCTTTGGGGCGGCCGTCTTGGTCGCGCTCGATGGTTATGCGAGTCCGACTGTGGCTAACAGCCGGATCCTTGTCTTTTCTTCCACGGACACCACCTGTTGGTGTCCGGGACGTCGCGCCTTGATCTCGGCGGGGAGGCAAGTCGTCGTTTTGTCGCTGCGGCGCTTCCGTGCGGCAGCCGACTACGGATGGGCAACGGACGCTAAGTCCAATCGGATGCCCTGAGTCGCGCAGAAACGGGCCAAGGCACCTTTGGCAAAGTTTGTGCCATGGTCGATGATGATGCTGTGCGGTATGCCGTACCGAGTTGTGATGTCGGCGATGAAAGTCATTGCAGTCGGACCATTCAACTTCTTGATGGGCTTTACTTCTATCCACTTGGTGAACTTGTCCACCGTGACGAGTAAGTGAGTTAGGCCGCCTCGGGCTGTTTTGAATGGTCCCACCATATCCAGGCCCCAAACCGCAAAGGGCCAGGCGATGGGGATAGTCTTGAGTGCCGAAGCCGGCTGATGTGGCTTGGAGCGGAACTTCTGGCACCCTTTGCACTTTTGAACCAATTCTTTGGCTTCTTCTAGGGCAGTCGGCCAGAAGAAACCATGTTGAAATGCTTTGGCGACGAGTGCTCTTGAAGCCGCATGGTGGCCGCACTCGCCCTGATGGATATCTTTGAGAATCGCTTGGCCTTGCTCTGGCTCGACGCAACGCTGGTAGACGCCAGTGATGCTGCGCCTGACCAACTCTCTGTTGACTATGGTGTAGGCTGCCGCTCGGCGTTGTACTTGCCGAGCCAAGGTTTCATCAATTGGCAGTTCTTTGCTCACTAGGAACTTGAGGATGGGCTGTGCCCATGAGGGTGCTGCTATTTCTTCGACTACCAGTACTGCGACTTGGACGAGGGCGGCTGGACTGGGAGGCGGCGGGTTGGAGCCCGCAGCCGCTTGCTAGATTGATGAAGTCCCCGGGCCGACTGGAGCAGTCCTCGGGCCAAGTTCTGGAGTCATCGGATTGGTCGCCATAGTCCCCGGGCCGGGTTCTGAAGTCCCCGGGCCGGACTCGACTGGAGCGCTCTTGGAGTCGGATCCGACTTCTTCGGGTGGAGCCGGCACAAAGATGGAGTCTGATTCTGGTGAAGGCTTGACAGACGGCTTGAGGAGGCGCCGAAGGGCGACGCCGGATGGTATTGCTTGGCGGGTGGAGCCGATTTGTGCCAAGGCGTCTGCTTAGTCATTGTCATTCCTTGGCACGTGGAGGAACTCGCACCCCTCGAAGTATCCGCTGAGTTGCTGCACAAGGAAGCGGTAGCTCGCCATGTTTGCATCCTTGGCGTCCCAATCGCTAGATGAGTGCTGGACCACCAAGTCAGAGTCGCCATAACACAGGATCCGGCGAATGCCGAGTTCTTTGGCAAGCCGGAGCCCGTGAATGAGCGCCTCGTACTCAGCGGCATTGTTGGAGGCGGCAAAATGGATCTGCAGCACATATCTGAGCTTCTTGCCTTTGGGGGAAGTGAGGACGACGCCGGCTCCCAAGCCGGTGCGCATCTTGGAGTCGTCGAAATGCATCCGCCAATGGGTGGAGTCGGGCGCTGGCGGCAAGTACTGGGTCTCAGCCCAGTCGACGAGGAAGTCGGCCAATGCTTGCGACTTGATGGCGGTGCGGGGCTGGTAGTAGATGGTGTAGGGAGCCAGATCGATGGCCCATTTGGCCACTCGGCCAGAACCATCTCGGCTCTCGATGATCTCGGCAAGTGGGGCTGTGCAGACCACAGTGATTGGATGCTCCTAGAAGTAAGGCTTCAATTTCTTGGCGGCAAAGTGCACGCCGTAGCACATCTTCTGGTAGTGGGGGTAGTTCTGCTTGGAGGCCGACAGTACTTGGCTCAGGTAATATACCGGTCTCTGGACAGGTAGCGCCTTGCCTTCCTCCTTGCGCTCAACTACAATGACTCTGCTGACTACCCGGCTGGTGGCGGCAATGTATAGGAGCATGGGCTCTTTGGGAGTCAGGGCCGCCAGCACAGGGGGCGCAGTAAACATTTTCTTCAGTTGGAGAAAAGCTTCATCCGCCTTGGGAGTCCACTCAAAAAAGGTCGTCTTCTTCATGAGCTGATATAAGGGGAGAGCCTTCTCGCCCAGCCGACTGATGAATCGGCTGATGGACGCCAAACAGCCGGTGAACTTTTGCACATCTAGCAGTCGTCTGGGTGCTTCCATCCTCTCGATGGCCTTGATCTTCATAGGGTTGCACTCTATGCCGCGTTCAAAGACCAGGAAGCCAAGGAGCTGGCCGGCTGGTACTCCGAAGATGCATTTCTTGGGGTTGAGGTTGATTTGGAATCGGCGCAGATTCTCAAAGGTTTCCTTGAGGTCTTCCAACAGTGTTCCACGCTTTTCCGTCTTCACCACCACATCATCCACATAGACGTGGGCATTTCTGCCGAGTTGCTTGAGGAGGCACTTCTGCATGCAACGCTGAAAGGTGGCGCGAGCATTCCTCAAGCCGAACGTCATTGTCAGGTAGCAGAAGGCACCAAACGGCCTGATGAAGGAGGTCTTCAGTCTATCAGCCGGGTTCAGCTTGATCTGGTGATATCCAGAATATGCATCTAAGAAACTCAACAGCTCGCATCCGGCTGTGGAGTCTATCACCTGATCAATTCTCGGCAGAGCAAATGGATCCTTGGGGCAGGCTTTGTTGAGGCTTGTGTAGTCGATACACATCCGCCACTGCTTGTTCTTCTTCAGCACCAGGATTGGGTTTGTAGCCACTCTGGGAAAAACACTTCCATAATGAAGCCGGCCACCAGGAGCCGGGCTATCTCTTCTCCAACAACTCTTCTCTTCTCTTTTGACATGGGACGCAAGGGCTGCCTGACGGGCTTCACATCAGACCAGACATTTAACTTGTGCTCGGCGAATTCTGTCGATACACCTGGCATGTCTTTAGGGGACCATGCGAAGATGTCTCGATTCTCACGGAGGAAATCGACGAGCTCGCCTTCCTATTTGCTGTCAAGGTTTGTACCCATGACATCGTACCTCTCCGGGTGCTCCGGGTCCAAGGGTATCTTCTTCGTTTCTCTGGCCGGCTTGAACGATCCTTCTGCTTCCGACTCCTTGGTGTCGGGCGACATCTCGGGCTGCTTGCCGGCCATTGCCACAACCCGATCAAGAAGCCGTTTCTCAGCTGCGATCACCAAGGACTCAGCCAGCCGACTGCTTTCAGCCGCGCAAGTGGACGACTTTCTGTAGTCGCCGGCTATGGTCAGAATCCCCTTGGAACTCAGCATCTTCATCTTGAGGTAGGCGTAGTGGGGCACCGCCATGAACTTGGCCAAAGCAGGTCGGCCAAGCAACACATGGTACGGGCTTTCGAGGTCCACCACTTCAAACCAAACTGGCTCTCGGCGGAAATGATCTTTGTCCCCAAAGAGGACGTCTATCAGGATGTTGCCGATTGGCGAGTAGGAAAGGTCGAGAACAATGCCGTGGAACAGAGTCCGGCTGCTCTGAAGCTGTCTTTGCTTGATTCCTAACTTCTCCATGGTATCCTTGTACATGATGTTGATACTGCTGCCTCCGTCTATCAGCACTCACGAGAAACGAGCTGCCCGCCTATCTGTGGCGAGTGTGGCACCTAGGACCAGGGCGTAGGAGCCCGGATTCGGCATCACCTCTGGGTGATCAGCTCTGCTCGAACTGATAGGCTTTTCGGACCAGTGCATGAACTCTGGAGTGCTTGATGCGACTGCATTCACCTCTTGCTGCTGTAGCCGCCTACTGCATCGATCGTCAGCCACACTGGTGAACACCACATAGGCTTCGTGCTCATCTGGGAACTCGTCTTGTATCGCGCCGACTAGCCTGATAGCCGGCTGCTGGGGCGGCGGTGGAGGCGGCGGCCCAGCAGGCGGGGGAGGGAGTAGGCCGTCTCCCTTAGTGATTCTGGTGAGCCAGTGGCATTTCTGGGTGGTGTGATTTAACGGCTTTGCGCCGCTGTGGAACTTGCAGGGGCCATCTAGAGTCTGCTCATAGGAGAAGGCCGGCAACCAGTTGGACTTGCCGCCTTTCTGTCGCTTGGTCGGAGGCTGCCCCTCCGGCTGTTGGTCTTCGACTGTCGCCACTTGCCGGCTGTTGGAAGCCGGCTGTGGGGCTTTGCGCTTGTGGTTGCATTGGTGCTGCCGCCGACTGGTGTCCCCAGCCGGAGTTCTTGGAGCCTGAGGGGCTACTTTGCCAGTCGCACTAACTTGAATCTCCGCCTTCATGGAGGAGTCGGCCGTGGCGTAGTTGTCTGCTGTGACCAGCAGCTCGTCGAGGGGCTCCGGCTCGTCGCAGAGGAGCTTGTGCTTGAGGAGGGTGCCTTCTCTGCACCCGGCAGTAAAGTACTCGATAGACTGCACCTCGTGCACGCCCTCGCAAGAGTTCCGAATCTCGGCCCAGCGCGTGAGGTAGTCGCGAGTGGACTCGTCGGGGCCTTGCACGCACAAGGAGAGTTGGCGAGGCTTGGCAGGCTGCTTGTACATGCTCGTGAAGTTGCGGACGAAGGCTTCGGTGAAGTGGACCCAGCTGTTGATGCTGCGGGCTGTTCAACCATGTCCGGGACGTGCCCTGGAGCATGAGTGGAACATACTTCACGGCAACATGCTTGTTGCCGTTCGCTATGTTGACGGCCGTAGAGTAGTCAACTAGCCAATCTTCCGGCTTCACGGAGCCGGTGTACTTGGGTGTATCTCAGGGGAGCGTGAACCCCTTGGGGAAGGGCTCGTATCGGATGCGGGGTCCGAAACAGGGAGGACCCAACTCGACTTCTTCTTCCAGCGCCAGGGATCGGTGGAGTCGGTCGATCCGGTGGCGGGCGTCATTCTCTCCGACTCCCTCTCGACGGCCAAGGCGGTCGCCGAGAGTCGGATGCTCTATGGGTGGCGGGGAGACTCGCCTTTCTCTGCGAGGAGGGGGAGGCAGATAGTCGTCCCGCTGTTCCACTGCTTTGGGGCAGCCGTCTTGGTCGCGCTCGATGGTGATGCGAGTCCGACTGTGGCTGACAACCGGATCCTTGTCTTTTCTTCCGCGGACACCGGCTGTTGGTGTCCGGGACGTCGCGCCTTGATCTCGGCGGGGAGGCAAGTCGTCGTTTTGTCGCTGCGGCGCCTCCGTGCGGCAGCCGACTTCGTTCTGCGCGGCAGCCGCGTCGAGGAGCTGCTGAACTCACTCCGTCATCAGGCGGCGCTCTTCACCTTGAAAGTTGTCCAGCTCATCCGCCGCCGCCTGGGCAGCGCGGATGTTCTCCGCAGGCGTGGAGTACACATGGCGATTGGCCCTGAACAGGCTGGCGATGGCCGCGCCACGCTGCCGGACCGCGCCTAGGCGGCTGACCTCTATGATGGTGCTTCCGCCGCTCTCCGCGCAAGGGAGCGGCTCGTCGTAGACCACCATGTTGGTGGGGAACGCATCGAGCGACGCGGTGTCGGAGTCGACCAGCATCGTGTCGGTGGATCCTATGTACTCCAGGTCCGCGGTAGGCTCGCCGGCGACGTGGAGTTGGTCGAGGAGGCCCGCGAGGAGGCTCTTGGGGCCGCCCGTGCCTGCGTCGGGCGCAGGCTCGTCGGAGAGGCGAACCTCGCTGATAAGTTTGGCGAGGCAGCTGGCTGCGCAGACGATCTCAGCGCCGTGTAGCGCGTCAGTGCAGACTCCGTCTGGCGTGCCGGGCTGGCTGTGCTCGCCAGGGAGGAATAGGGTTCCCGTCCAGAGCAGGTCTCCGGATGACGGTGCACCTCGCCCCATGGTGGGCGCCAAATGTCGGGGGTTGGGTACGACATATGCCAACGGATGGCTTATCATGGTGGGAGCGAGTAGAACGTCGCCGGTGCCCGGAAGCGGGATGAGGCGAAGACATGCACGCCGGCGGATCTTACCCAGCTTCAGGGCTCTCCGAGGAGATAACATCCCTACTGCTGCTCTGCGGGGTCTCCGCATGATCACTATGGCAAAGTGAAGACAAGGTTGCTCCTAGAGTTGTTTTCTGGAGGTCGGAGGGGGCAAGGCTAGCTCTTTCCTTCCTATATGATCGGGTCTAATGTCAGGACCCCGACTCAATGTCACATCGATCTAGTCTGTAACACCTCATATCACTTTGCGGCCTCACGCATGGTATTCCCACGGGTGTCGCCTTACCTTTGCCCGGGACCGTTTGCGCCTTTTGGCTCACGTATATGATGATGTCGCTAGCATCCATATGATAAGGAGCCCGGGCTGACATGGCTAGTCGTAAACCCAAAGTGGCACAGACTTACAGGGACAGGCATCCATGACCCAGCATCGAACGTGTCGGTCATCAGCAAGTGGGTCCGGGCTGTAGCACTGGGCTAGCAGGACTCCAGTAACCGGGCTGTAGCGGGCTAACAGGGCTCCGGTACTCAATGTGTGTCATTTCCCCGAAGGGACAGACACAGGAACGAAGAAGGACACATGCCGGCCAGCCTAAGTGTTCCGGAGCAGTAGCAAGCTACCATGGCTCAATGGAAACACTAGGAGACATTTCCCGGTAAGAGAGGCTACTAAAGATAAACAACTAGATAGTCAGGTCCCACACATACCAAGCATTTCAATCATACACACAATATGCTCGATATGTGCAAATACAACAAGGCATCACAACATGACTCTACGACACAAGTACTTTATTTAAAGGCTCATAGAGCAATACATAACATACATACAAGTACGGGTCACACGACCCACATTCAAGTCATACAGTCATACAAACCAGCAGCGGAAGTAACTTGTCTGAGTACAAACAACTAGTAAAATAAAAGAGGCTTGGAAAGCCTAGCTATACTACGTGGACCTTCACAAGCTCAGGATTACCACCTGGGCCTTAGTCTACTTGTCGATGTCAACGTCTACGAAGAACCCATCAGAAGGGGTTGCAGCGTCTTCTGTAAAATGTAAATTATAGCAACATGAGTACAAAGGTACCCAGCAAGACTTACGTCAGATCCTACATACATGCACATTATCAAGAAGGGTTGGTGGAGTTATTGCAGCAAGCCAGCTTTGACTCTTGGCTAAGCTATCCTACGAGACTCCAACTTGAAATGGTTTTGCGCACACGAGTCCACCACTCACCACTTCAATACACCACCGAGGATCCACCTCCGTCATCCTACGGAAGAGCCATCCTCGGCACTCACGCTTATCTTGAGATTTTTAGTAGTATCCATTCACTTGTCTATGAACTGTATAAGCAACCAAGTAGTCCTTTACCGCGGACGCGGCTATTCGAATAGATCATGATAACCCTGCAGGGGTGTACTTCTTCATACATGTTTCCACCACTTAGCGTCTGCACACGACATGTGCTCGATAGACTTCAAGCGAAAGCCGACGTGGGTGTAGACCACGACCTACCTAAACACCTAAGTCTCTAGTCCAGGTTTATCGCCTATCCAGGTTCCATCCGCAGGGAGTCCGGCCGAGGTTTCCCATACGGCCCCGAACGATGTGTACAGGGTTCCCGAGATACCTAACGGGTATTCGGTACACCGTGCTACATAGCTACCGCATCACAGCCCAGCCCGCGGGTCAGCGCTGTCCATGGCCTCCAGTAAGCTACAAACACCAGAAACTACTTGCAACTCCTGGACAGAGGAGTAGGGTGAATAAGAAGTCGAGCAGGGTCATATTTCAGGGCCCAATGCATGGTAGTAGCTGAGTCTTAAATCACGCATACAGATCTCAGTTCTTAAGGTCGGCTTCAATGAAAAACCCACCATGTACTCCTACATGGCCTCTCATCGATACCTTTACCAAATCGTGTTCACCACATCACTCTCATTACCGACATGATCATTTCACTCTAGCCCATCACCCAGATGAACCAGACCTGACACGACTCTAAGCATAGCAGGCATAGCAAGGTAGGAACAACACATACATATGGCTCAATCAATTCCTACACATGCTAGTGGGTTTCATCTAATTACTGTGGCAATGACAGGTCATGCAGAGGAAATGGGTTCAACTACCATAGCACACAGCAGTTTGAAACGCGTTGTCTTAATGCAGTAAAAGAGAGCAAGAGCAAGAACATGGGATTGTATCGATATGATCAAATGGTTGGTTGCTTGCCTGATGGATCGATGCACGGATACGGTTCTTCACTAGGGTAATCACGGTACTCCTCGGAGGCAGAACCTGCCGCAAAGAACACCGATACACAACCATCACCAAACAATGTGCGACAATATGATGCATGCATGAAACATGGCAATATGAGTGTGTTGGGCTAATGCAACTAAAACCAGATGGGTTTGAATCAATTTGAACCAAAGATTCAAATTTCAAACTCATAAATGGCCCTTTAAAGTGTTTTATCTTGTTCTGCACTAAACCTCAAGTTAGCTTGTTTAAACATGCATGAAACTAGTACAGATGGATATATTGGATTTTTCTGATCATTTTTCATATATAATTTGTTTGATTTGGAGCTACGGTTGAATTTATATGAATTTTTGAAGTTTGCAACAATTTCTGGAATTTATAAATCATTTTAGATTTATTTTAATTTCAGAAAAGGTTTACTGCGTCAGCAAGAGGTCATGCTGACCTCAGCAAGTCAATAGACCCGGTCCAGGTCAAACCTGACACGTGGGTCCAGGGTGTCAGTGGATAATTAACTAATTTAATTTAGTTTAAA
The DNA here is from genome assembly GCF_018294505.1 of Triticum aestivum. NCBI lineage: Eukaryota > Viridiplantae > Streptophyta > Magnoliopsida > Poales > Poaceae > Triticum > Triticum aestivum. The sequence continues at coordinate 187,042,611 of NC_057810.1, read as the reverse complement.
CTAATCTAGATAATTAGCAGAAGGGGGCCCCACCTGTCATTTACTCAACAGAGTCAACCAGGGCCCATCCGTGGTCAAAGTCAAAATGGCTGCACCGGTGTTTAGCCGCCGGCGAGCCCGACGCAGCGGCGGAAGTGGTTTTGGCCGTTCCGGCCACCAAATGGGTCGCGAAGGGCATCGGGATGGAGCTGAGGACGAGCCGCGGCTCTTGGTGGAGTCAGTTGGGGTCGGGGTGGCCGGAGTTGGCGCCGGCGACGACCTAGGCGGTCACCGGAGTTCGGGTGAAGGCGAACTCGGGGCTAGGGTGTGCGGTGAGGTGCGGGAAGTGCACAGTTGGACTCAACGCAACGTGGTGAGTGCGTTGGACACCGTGAGTTGGCCGGAGAATGGCCGGGAGCACGTCGGCGACGAGATCCACGGTGGTGCGTGCAGGTGATCTTCGTGCGGTGGCTACACGGCTCGGGGGCGAGAGAGGAAGGGTAGGAGGGGTAGCTAGGCTCACAGAGCACCCGTAGAGGCCACCGGCGGGGTCGGGGACGAGCTGATGTGCCGACGGCATTGAAGGGGATCTCCGGCGACGGCGAACTCGGGCGAGGTCGGTGCGGTGGACTCGGGCCTCACGAGCACGCGGGGCTTGGTTAGCTCGACGAAGTGGACGACGGCGGAGCTCCTGGACACCACGAGATGGAGCACGGGCGGCGGGGAGCGCGGCTACGACGATGGAGCAGCGGCGGTGGCGTCGGCCATGGCTGCGGAGCGCGAGGGGGAGGAGCTGGAGAGGAGAGGGGCCGATCCACGTCGTTAGCCGGGTGAGTGGAGCGGCGACGCGGCGAGCAGGTGCGTGGCACCCATGCGGTGCTCGCCGTCGAGCACCTTGCCTGCCTGCCTGGCCGGGCAAGCAGCTCGCTGGCGCGGCGCTGGGCTGGGCCGGCAGGTGGGCCGGGTTGCAGGCGCCAGGTAAGTCCTTCCTTTCTGTTTTTTTTCTTTTTCTATTTTTCTGCAACTTTGTTGAATTATTAAAAATACCTAGGCAACTCCTAAAATCACCAAACTACTCCTGGTCCAAAGTTGGAATATTTCCAACATGAAACATTTCAGTTTAGGAATATTTGAGCATTTGAAATATTTTATATAATTTAAAATTCCCAAATTCAAATACTTATCATTTAATTCAAAGACCCTAAGATGACCTAGAAAATTGTGCAACACTTTTGGCAGAGGTTCTGAACCAAGACAAAAATGATGGACATTTTAGAAGGGCATTTCAGGTTCATTGAAAAAGTTTTTAGTAAACCCTAGTTGGTTTCAGAGGGGGCTGGGGGTTCTGACATCCCCATTTCAAGTTTCTGATGAAAGGATAGACATGATGCAACACTCTAATGCATGAACTAGCTAGGGTGTGACAACTCACCCCCACTCAAAAGAATCTCGACCCGAGATTTAGGTTCCTCCGGGAAGAAGGCGGGATACTCGAGTCGAAGACGATCCTCCCTTTCCCAAGTTGCTTCATTCTCAGAATGGTGCGACCATTGAACCTTGAGAAACTTGATATTATGACGTCGAGTGGTACGCTCAGCTTGATCGAGGATACGAACGGGGTACTCTCGATACGTGAGATTATCTTGGAGATCAAGCGTTTCGTGGTCTACTCCACGGATAGGATCCGAGAAGCAACGCCTGAGTTGAGAAACGTGGAAGACGTCGTGGTCTCTGGAGAGATGCGGAGGTAGTTCCAATTGGTAGGCAACTTCTCCTCGTTTTGCGAGAATGCGAAAAGGTCCAATGTAACGAGGAGCCAATTTGCCCTTGATACCGAAGTGATGGGTTCCCTTCAGAGGAGTAACCCGAAGGTAAGCCTTCTCGTCAACCTCAAAAGTCATAGCCTTATGTTTTCGGTCATATTGACTCTTTTGACGAGATTGGGCTGTTTTCAACTTTTCACGAACGATGCGAACTTGCTCTTCTGCTTCCTGAATCATATCCGGGCCAAAGAATTGTCGTTCCCCGGTTTCTGACCAGTTAAGAGGCGTTCGACACCTTCGTCCATAGAGAACTTCAAAAGGGGCTTTGCCCAAGCTGGATTGATAGCTGTTGTTATAAGCAAATTCGGCAAATGGAAGGCATTTCTCCCACTCCATTCCGAATGAGATAACAGAAGCTCGAAGCATGTCTTCTAGAATCTGGTTGACGCGTTCCACTTGACCACTTGATTGAGGGTGGAAAGCGGTACTAAAAGAAAGGCGGGTTCCCATAGCATTTTGGAAACTTTCCCAAAATTGAGAGGTGAAAAGACTTCCTCGATCTGAGTTAATTTCCAAAGGAACACCATGGAGAGACACTGTTCGGGAGATGTACAAGTCTGCTAACTGACTAGCAGTTATACTCTCACGAACAGGTAAGAAATGGGCCACTTTGGAAAGACGGTCGATAACGACGAAGATAGCGTTATTCCCTCTCTTGGTCCTGGGAAAACCGGTAATGAAGTCCATACCAATTTTATCCCATTTCCATTCAGGAATAGCTAGGGGTTGAAGGGTGCCAGCAGGCCGTTGATGCTCTGCTTTTACACGACGGCAGACGTCGCAATTAGCAATATACTGAGCAATTTCTCTCTTCATCCTAGTCCACCAGAACCTCTGGCGTAGGTCCTGATACATCTTGGTACTACCGGGATGAATGGTGAGAGGAGATTCATGAGCCTCCTTAAGGATCAACTGCCGTAGATGCTGGTTCTTGGGAACCACTAAACGGTTCTCGAAGTACACAACACCATGATCATTTGTGGAGCAACATCTAGCACCTCCGCTAGCAATGTTCTCCTTGATCTTAGATATTCCCTTATCTCGCTTTTGGGCAGCGATGATTTGATCCGTAAGAGTAGGTTTCGCCCCCAAGGTGGAAAGAAATCCTTGAGGAACAATGTGAAGGTTAAGCTTCCGAAATTTCTCATGGGGAAGCGGTTGACTTTGTTGTAACATCAGGTTGTTACAATAAGATTTACGACTTAGCGCATCAGCCATGACGTTGGCTTTCCCTGGGGTGTAAGTTATTCCTAAGTCAAAATCTGTGATCAACTCGACCCAACGTCTTTGCCTGAGATTTAAATCCGGTTGGGTGAATATATACTTCAGACTTTGGTGATCAGTGTAGATTTCGCAACGATTACTGAGAAGGTAATGTCGCCATGTTTTGAGTGCATGGACTACAGCTGCAAGCTCTAGATCATGAGTGGGGTAGTTTTCCTCATGTGGGTGTAATTGCCGTGAAGCATAAGCAATTACGTGTCGATCTTGCATGAGAATACAGCCTAGTCCTTGTCGCGAGGCATCGCAGTAGATAACAAAATCCTTGGAAAAATCCGGTGGTACCAGTACGGGAGCAGAGGTTAAACGTCTTTTCAGTTCTTGGAAACTATGCTCACATTGTGGAGTCCACTCGAACTTTTTATCTTTCTTGAGGAGTTCAGTTAGAGGTTTGGCAACTTTGGAGAAATTCTCGACAAAGCGACAGCAATAGCTCGCTAGGCCAAGGAAACTCCGAACTTGCTTGACCGATTCAGGTGGAGTCCAATTAAGGACGGCTTGAACTCGCTCAGGGTTAACAGCAACGCCTTTACCAGAAATTACATGTCCAAGATAGGTCACTTCTGACAACCAGAATTCACATTTAGAAAATTTGGCATAAAGGCGATGCTCTTGAAGTTTCTTCAACACTAGCCTTAGGTGTTCGGCATGTTCTTCCTCGTTCTTGGAGTAGATGAGTATATCATCGAGGTAAACCACGACAAATTTATCCAAATACTCCATGAAGATTGAGTTCATCAACCGAGAGAAGGTGGCTGGAGCGTTGGTTAAACCGAAGGACATGACGGTGTACTCGTATTGGCCATAACGAGTAACAAAGGCCGTTTTTGGAATGTCCCCGTTTCTGATTTTGATTTGATGGTAGCCCAACCTCAAATCCATTTTAGAGAAGACTGAGGATCCAGCGAGCTGATCATACAGGTCGTTGATCCTGGGGAGCGGATACTTGTTCTTAATTGTGACCAAGTTGACAGGTCGATAATCTACAACCATCCGGTCCGTACCATCCTTCTTCTTGACGAAGAGGACGGGGCAAGCCCAAGGAGATGAACTAGGTCGGATGAAACCCGTTTTCAAGGACTCATCGAGTTGTTTCTTAAGCTCGGCTAGTTCAAAAGGTGCCATCTTGTAGGGTCTTCTGGAAATCGGGACAGTTCCTGGAATGAGATCTATCACAAATTCGACATCTCTGTCAGGTGGAACACCTGGCAATTCCTCTGGGAAGACATCCGGAAAGTCACGGACTACCGGAACGTCCTCAAGGTCTGGCAAAGGGCTGGCGTTAAGAGAATATAACTGTCGCTTGGTTATTCGGGTCAAGACATTGACTATCTTCCCCGAAGGATGGGTGAGTTGAACAGTCCTAGAGAAGCAATCAATTTTGGCATGATGGGCTGACATCCAGTCCATACCCAAGATGATATTAATATCCGAAGATTTGAGGGCTATCAAAGATGCGAGAAAAACAAGTTTGTCGACTTGAATTTCATTTCCATGGCTTACTCTAGAAGTTTGCCATTTGGATCCCGGAGTTTGAATTACCATAGAGGTGGGCATCTCACAGAATGTGGTGTTATGCAGACGAGCATAGCTCTCGGATATAAATGAATGAGATGCTCCTGTATCGAAAAGAACAGATGCTGGGTGGCAATTAACAAGGAGCGTACCGAGAACGACGTTGGGATCTTCTTGAGCCTCTTCCGCAGAAACACAATTAACATGGCCACGGGCAGTGGTGGCCAGCTTGGCGTAGAACACTTTCCCTGTCGGCTTGCCGCGGCCAACAGTTTTTGCTGTCTGGTTGGGGTTGGTTTGGGGACACTCGCGCAGATAGTGGCCTGATTCCCCACACTTGAAACAAGTCACGGAACTGGTACGTGGAGGAGCATTGTTGGTTGGACCACCATAGGGCTTGGCTGGTGCATATGGCTGAGCTGGGCGAGGCGCCTGGAAGGATGGCCTCGGTGTGAACCTGGGTGGTAGGGCAGTGTTAGGCACCCACACGCGGCGCTTCTGAGGACCAGCACCGGATGAGGAACCCAAGTCATGGCCATGCTTGCATGTTGCTTCATAATCAGTCTGACCAGTCTCAGCACTGATGGCCTTGTTAACAAGCTTCTGAAGAGATGTGCACTCATGCAGACAGAGGTCGCGGCGAAGCTCAGGACTAAGTCCCTTACGGAACCTTGCCTGCTTCTTGGCATCAGTAGAAACTTCCTCCGTTGCATAACGGGCAAGGTTACCAAACTCCCTGCTGTAAGCGTCAACAGAGAGTCGACCTTGAGTGAAACTACAGAACTCCTCACGTTTACGGTCCATGAGACCCTCCGGAATGTGATGTTCACGGAAAGCCTCGCTGAATTCATCCCAAGTAGTGACATGGTCCGCTGGGCGCATAGCTCCATAATTCTCCCACCATAGACTGGCGGGGCCTTCAAGATGATATGCAGCAAAGGTGACCTTGTCAACCTCAGCTACTAGCGCAGAACGCAGTTTGTGAGAAATACTGCGAAGCCGGTCATCAGCGTCGAGAGGCTCGACGGAGTGGTGGAACGTGGGTGGATGTAACTTGATGAAATCACTGAGTGACACCAAGTTAGTCCTCTGATGGTGTGCTGTGTTCTGTTCAATACGCTCCAACAAACGGTTGGTCTCCCGCTTGTTTCTCTCAGCCTCTAGCATAACTTCTGCCAGAGAGGGAGGGTGAGGCAGATTTGTATCCCCAACTCTGCTGCCTTCGGCCTGCTCTGGGGGAGCAGGGTTGTTGCGGGTGTTGACCATCCTAGGAAAGACAAGACAATGGTTTAGTCCAACATGACAAGATTCCGACATAGAATGTAGAATGTAATGGACAACTCAGAATGCAAGATGATCATCCGTATGACATGGTAGATACAGAAACTACTTCTTTTATTCCATCGTCATACACACCATACGAGGTTTAGTACAAGACCAACAAGTACTACTACGGTGAGAGGAGGATTACATATCATCGGAGGCATCCCAAGCTCCTATACATTATTTTTCCTACACCCCCGGAATTACTACACGCTAAGTCATATTCCACAAGTCACGCAGGACGGTGGAAATACAACTATTACAATACCTAGTGGATCTACTACTATCTCAGTCATCTCTGTAGTAGTTCTCATAGAAGTCTCCTCCATAGCCTGGAAGTTCAACGTGAGCATCCGGAAACAAACGGTCCTGAGGAGCCTGTGGACCAAAAGGGCTAGGGTGAGGTCTTGGACCAACAAACGGTGGCCTGCGAGGACCACGAGGTGGGGTGATGCCTCCCACATCACGCCAATCCATCATGTCCGGCAGAGCAGACCTAACAGGATACATATGTCTCATATCCATGCATCCAGCTTGCACAGCCGGTGCAAACCGAGTCAAGGTGGCCCAATGATCGGCGCGGGTGTTGAAAAGCTCCATTCTCAAGGCCCGATTCTCTCGGTCCTTATCCTCGAGCAACTCAGCAGTGGTGCGAGTTAGTGAGTCCTCCTGACTGGGGTCAGCATAGATAGCCCGGAGATAACCGTGCGCTCCAGGAAGTGAAGCCGGCATATACCGGAAGTCGGTGTTGCGAAGCAGGCCAGTCCTGACTCGCATGATGGTCATCATGGAATAAGCCGCATCTTGCACAGCCATCTCAATAGTAACACCGAGCCCATAGGAACAGTGAAGAGCCTCGGTAGAACTAGGATAAGAGGGAAATATCCGGACGGTGCAAAGATACTGGCTTTGGTTAAAATCTCGAAACTGCTCTTCGACCGTGTATTCGGGATACCAACGGTAACCCGTCTCGATCATCACTCGGACTAACATGGCCGTATGACCGGTCACACCAATGCATCGGGTCAGGCGAACCACTTGATTTTGGTCACGAGTGGCCATCTGAAAGCACAACCATAATGCAAAGGCATTAGAATTTCTAGCAAAATTTCGACAGCATAACGGCTGTAAATGCTCAAGAAGGGTTTGGGACATTTATCAAAAAATTGCATAGACACTCAACAATATCATATCAAGGTTCTGGGTCCAACTTATCAGCATAACAAGGTAGTAGAACTGAACTAGGCTTGTAGTCATCAAACATATAAGGTACTACTGATTCGTAACACGTGAACCTGATAGAGAGAGAAGATCCTGATCCTTAATCCCCGGTAGAAGAATGGACTGACTTAGATCAGAATGCCATGAGGTAAAGAAGTAAAAAGAGCCTTACGTACCATCCCACAATCAATTCCCCTACATATAACTAAAGCATTTCTAGACTCAACATCGACCAGTTTGGCTTGGAGAACCTACAGGCAGTCCGGCTCTGATACCAACGCTGTCAGGACCCCGACTCAATGTCACATCGATCTAGTCTGTAACACCTCATATCACTTTGCGGCCTCACGCATGGTATTCCCACGGGTGTCGCCTTACCTTTGCCCGGGACCGTTTGCGCCTTTTGGCTCACGTATATGATGATGTCACTAGCATCCATATGATAAGGAGCCCGGGCTGACATGGCTAGTCGTAAACCCAAAGTGGCACAGACTTACAGGGACAAGCATCCATGACCCAGCATCGAACGTGTCGGTCATCAGCAAGTGGGTCCGGGCTGTAGCACTGGGCTAGCAGGACTCCGGTAACCGGGCTGTAGCGGGCTAACAGGGCTCCGGTACTCAATGTGTGACATTTCCCCGAAGGGACAGACACAGGAACGAAAAAGGACACATGCCGGCCAGCCTAAGTGTTCCGAAGCAGTAGCAAGCTACCATGGCTCAATGGAAACACTAGGAGACATTTCCCGGTAAGAGAGGCTACTAAAGATAAACAACTAGATAGTCAGATCCCACACATACCAAGCATTTCAATCATACACACAATATGCTCGATATGTGCAAATACAACAAGGCATCACAACATGACTCTACGACACAAGTACTTTATTTAAAGGCTCAGAGAGCCATACATAACATACAAACAAGTACGGGTCACACGACCCACATTCAAGTCATACAGTCATACAAACCAACAGCGGAAGTAACTTGTCTGAGTATAGACAACTAGTAAAATAAAAGAGGCTTGGAAAGCCTAGCTATACTACGTGGACCTTCACAAGCTCAGGATTACCACCTGGGCCTTAGTCTACTCGTCGATGTCAACGTCTACGAAGAACCCATCAGAAGGGGTTGCAGCGTCTTCCGTAAAATGTAAATTATAGCAACATGAGTACAAAGGTACCCAGCAAGACTTACGTCAGATCCTACATACATGCACATTATCAAGAAGGGTTGGTGGAGTTATTGCAGCAAGCCAGCTTTGACTCTTGGCTAAGCTATCCTACGAGACTCCAACTTGAAATGGTTTTGCACACACGAGTCCACCACTCACCACTTCAATACACCACCGAGGATCCACCTCCGTCATCCTACGGAAGAGCCATCCTCGGCACTCACGCTTATCTTGAGATTTTTAGTAGTATCCATTCACTTGTCTATGAACTGTATAAGCAACCAAGTAGTCCTTTACCGCGGACGCGGCTATTCGAATAGGTCATGATAACCCTGCAGGGGTGTACTTCTTCATACATGTTTCCACCACTTAGCGTCTGCACACGACATGTGCTCGGCAGACTTCAAGCGAAAGCCGACGTGGGTGTAGACCACGACCTACCTAAACACCTAAGTCTCTAGTCCAGGTTTATCGCCTATCCAGGTTCCATCCGCAGGGAGTCCGCCCGAGGTTTCCCATACGGCCCCGAACGATGTGTACAGGGTTCCCGAGATACCTAACAGGTATTCGGTACACCGTGCCACGTACCTACCGCATCATAGCCCACCCCGTGGGTCAGCGCTGTCCACGGCCTCCAGTAAGCTACAAACACCAGAAACTACTTGCAACTCCTGGACAGAGGACTAGGGTGAATAAGAAGTCGAGCGGGGTCATATTTCAGGGCCCAATGCATGGTAGTAGCTGAATCTGAAATCACGCATACAGATCTCAGTTCTTAAGGTCGGCTTCAATGAAACAACCCACCATGTACTCCTACATGGCCTCTCATCAATACCTTTACCAAATCGTGTTCACCACATCACTCTCATTACCGACATGATCATTTCACTCTAGCCCATCACCCAGATGAACCAGACCTGACACGACTCTAAGCATAGCAGGCATAGCAAGGTAGGAACAACACATACATATGGCTCAATCAATTCCTACACATGCTAGTGGGTTTCATCTAATTACTGTGGCAATGACAGGTCATGCAGAGGAAATGGGTTCAACTACCGTAGCACACAGCAGTTTGAAACGCGTTGTCTTAATGCAGTAAAAGAGAGCAAGAGCGAGAACATGGGATTGTATCGATATGATCAAATGGTTGGTTTCTTGCCTGATGGATCGATGCACGGATACGGTTCTTCGCTAGGGTAATCACGGTACTCCTCGGAGGCAGAACCTGCCGCAAAGAACACCGATACACAACCATCACCAAACAATGTGCGACAATATGATGCATGCATGAAACATGGCAATATGAGTGTGTTGGGCTAATGCAACTAAAACCAGATGGGTTTGAATCAATTTGAACCAAAGATTCAAATTTCAAACTCATAAATGGCCCTTTAAAGTGTTTTATCTTGTTCTGCACTAAACCTCAAGTTAGCTTGTTTAAACATGCATGAAACTAGTACAAATGGATAGATTGGATTTTTCTGATCATTTTTCATATATAATTTGTTTGATTTGGAGCTACGGTTGAATTTATATGAATTTTTGAAGTTTGCTACAATTTCTGGAATTTATAAATCATTTTAGATTTATTTTAATTTCAGAAAAGGTTTACTGCGTCAGCATGAGGTCATGCTGACCTCAGCAAGTCAACAGACCCGGTCCAGGTCAAACCTGACGCGTGGGTCCAGGGTGTCAGTGGATAATTAACTAATTTAATTTAGTTTAAACTAATCTGGATAATTAGCAGAAGGGGGCCCCACCTGTCATTTACTCAACAGAGTCAACCAGGGCCCACCCGTGGTCAAAGTCAAAATGGCTGCACCGGCATTTAGTCGCCGGCGAGCCCGACGTGGCGGCGGAAGTGGTTTTGGCCGTTCCGGCCACCAAATGGGTCGCGGAGGGCATCGCGGTGGAGCTGAAGACGAGCCGCGGCTCTTGGTGGAGTCAGTTGGGGTCGGGGTGGCCGGAGTTGGCGCCGGCGACGACCTAGGCGGTCATCGGAGCTCGGGTGAAGGCGAACTCGGGGCTAGGGTGTGCGGTGAGGTGCGGGAAGTGCACGGTTGGACTCAACGCAACGTGGTGAGTGCGTTGGACACCGTGAGTTGGCCGGAGGATGGCCGGGAGCACGTTGGCGACGAGATCCGCGGCGGTGCGTGCGGGTGATCTTCGTGCGGTGGCTACACGGCTCGGGGGCGAGAGAGGAAGGGTAGGAGGGGTAGCTAGGCTCACAGAGCACCCGTAGAGGCCACCGGCGGGGTCGGGGACGAGCTGATGCGGCGACGGCGTTGAAGGGGATCTCCGGCGATGGCGAACTCGGGCGAGGTCGATGCGGTGGACTCGGGCCTCACGAGCACGCGGGGCTCGGTTAGCTCGACGAAGTGGACGGCGGCGGAGCTCCTGGACACCACGAGACGGAGCACGGGCGGCGGGGAGCGCGGCTACGACGATGGAGCGGCGGCGGTGGCGTCGGCCATGGCTGGGGAGCGCGAGGGGGAGGAGCTGGAGAGGAGAGGGGCTGATCCACGTCGTTAGCCGGGTGAGTGGAGCGGCGAGGCGGCGAGCAGGTGCGTGGCACCCATGCGGTGCTCGCCGTCGAGCACCTTGCCTGCCTGCCTGGCCGGGCAAGCAGCTCGCTGGCGCGACGCTGGGCTGGGCCGGCAGGTGGGCCGGGTTGCAGGCGCCAGGTAAGTCCTTCCTTTCTATTTTTTTTCTTTTTCTATTTTTCTGCAACTTTGTTGAATTATTAAAAATACCTAGGCAACTCCTAAAATCACCAAACTGCTCCTGGTCCAAAGTTGGAATATTTCCAACATGAAACATTTCAGTTTAGGAATATTTGAGCATTTGAAATATTTTATATAATTTAAAATGCCCAAATTCAAATACTTATCATTTAATTCAAAGACCCTAAGATGACCTAGAAAATTTTGCAACACTTTTGGCAGAGGTTCTGAACCAAGACAAAAATGATGGACATTTTAGAAGGGCATTTCAGGTTCATTGAAAAAGTTTTTAGTAAACCCTAGTTGGTTTCAGAGGGGGCTGGGGGTTCTGACATCCCCATTTCAAGTTTCTGATGAAAGGATAGACATGATGCAACACTCTAATGCAAGAACTAGCTAGGGTGTGACATCTAATCCTAGACAAGCTATCCCCCTTGCATGGGTGCCCCAGGGGGCTTATATAGGCCTGCCCCCAGGGATACAATGGTAATCCGGCTGGGCGCGGGTCCCAGCCGTCTGTGTCTCAGGCCGCTGTCGTCTCCGCCGACTACTGGGGCCCGTCGACCGGCGGGCCCCGCTGACAGGCCTGGTACTGTAGCGGTGCTTCTGATGATGCTGGCTTGGTCATGGGATCATGGCAATAGTGCCGCCATCTGACGGGCGATCACTGTCGCCATTCCCCGTCTTGTCTGGTTAATGGCGTGCGGGGCCCGTGGGAGGGGCCAGCCGACTCCAGGGGGCCGACTCCCACGGGGCCGTCTTCGTGGTGCTCTCGCCGCCTTCGGTACTCCCACTGACGGACGGGTCCCGCCGTCTCTGGGCCGTACAGGTATGCCGTCGTGGGCACAGTGCGCCGCCCACGGGGGCTGAGGTCAGGGCAGGCATGACAACAGTGCCGTGCCACGATGGAGATCTCCAGCGATACGACGCACTGTAGCCATGCCAGGCCCTCGTAAGCGGGGTAGAGGCGGCCACGCTGTGACCATACTCCGCCCCGTCCATTGTGGCGAAGCAAGGAGGTGGTTGGAGTCGCGGGCCGACTCCCACAACCGGCTTCTCTGGAAGTCGTCAGCTAAGAGTCGGCTTATCTGGAAGCCGTCACCTGAGAGTCGGCTTATCTCGAAGCCGTCCCTGGGACTCGGCCGTGAGGGACAGTTATTGCCGGCTCTCAGGAGGCGGCTCTTCATCGTGGGGCCTTGAGGGGCGCAGTCTACCCCGATGTTTTGAAATGTTCTGGGGCTCGGGTTAGCCTACCCGCGGCCCATTACTCCGAAAGTGACATAAGAATGAATTTCATCAGTCACATGCCTTCTCCAAGATCTCGTTCAAATTTTTTCATTGTTGGCTCAACCTCTTTGCTTGTCATTTTCTCGGAGCATCTCAGCAATTTTGGTGGTGTTTCTCCTTGTCATTTGAAGACCGAAGAAGAGTTTTTCCTCTAAATCTTGGCACATTCTCTTGAAAATTCGTGATTCTAGCTTGATGCCATCCTCTCATAATTATTTTAGATTGTGAGAATTCTTTTCACCCAGCCGGATCTATTCAGGAGTCTTGTCAGTTTGATTGTCCGGAGCACATCATCTTAGAATCATTCATTCCAGCCTTCAGCTCTCGTTATCCAAATCTTACCGGTGCATCGCTCAAGTGGTCTCTAATCAGCTCGTGATCTCTAATCAGCTCGTGATCTCTTCGTTCTCTTGTATCAAATTCGTTCAAGTATCTTCATTCGTTCCCTAATTCTTACCGGCGATTCACCCCTTTACTTCAGTCATTTTCGAATTCTTATGGTGGTTCGTTCAAGATTCTTTTCTTTGATTATCATTTTAATTCGTTCATTCTTTCGAATCCTACCGGTGGTTCATGAAGACCTTCTCAATTTTGCGATATGTCACTTCTCAATCCTTTTCAAGAAGAATAAGTTGCATGCCAAATCCGGTTGTCATCAATTAAATTTGATGAAGGATAGGCATACAATAAATCTTACTCTTATTTCCTCCAAGTGATTAATCCCTTCCTTCGGAGTTTGTTCATGATGAATAAATTCTAGTTCCAAGTGTTTTTCATCTTTTCTTTTCCGGAGTTCAAATTTCCTCGGCCATTTCGTCGGAACCTCCATCTGAATCATCGCAAGGCTTGAATCTTTATTCTTTCATCCTTCATTTCTATCTCATCATCCTTTTGTCACCGGAGTTCTTCATGGTGGTTCTTCATGATTTAATTCATTCTTCAAGAGTTCATCAAGATTTTGTTGGAGGATTTCAAGTATCTTTTTTCTCGCGTCTTGAAGTGTAATTAATTCTCCATATTCTTTTGAAGTGGAGTTTTGCATTTCTTCGTTCTTCTCAGTTATCCAGTCTTTTCCATTTGTGGCCGGTTATCACCTTATGATCTTGAGATGTTACCTATAAGACCACAACAAGCTTATTCTTTTCGTTGTTGATTTTCTCAACAACTCCGTTTAAACCTTCCTTCTAAAGATGCTTTCAATTTCAATTTGTGGCACAAGTTGTTATTTTCTTCTCCGTTCTTTTCATTCAACTCTTTCAATTCTTTCCGGAGGCTTTGTGTCATGTCTTCATCAAGTATCATTCCATCCTCTCAAGCTCGTGTTCTATTCCTCCATGTTTTAGCCGGAGTGCTGCCTAAATCCTTTCAGTCTTATTCGTTTCTTATCTCGGTCTAACCGGAAAGGTTTCATAGTCTATCTGATTCCGTGAGTTTTCGATTCTCGTCATTCTCATCGTTCCTCTCTTCTTCTCGAGTGCTCTCGATTCTTTGCTTCTTCTCTTGAGTTCTTATTTCACTCATCCCTTTTCCCTTCCGTCTCGGTCCTAAGATCTCGGGACAAGATCTCTTGTTAGTGGAGGAGTGTTGTATCACCCCGGATTCGACGCGCCAGGTGTCTGCCAGTTATTCGCCGTTGTTGCCATGTCATTTGCTTGCGTGTTACATTTTATCATGTCATCATGTGCATTGCATTGCATACGTGTTTGTCTCATGCATCCGAGCATTTTCCCCGTTGTCCGCTTTGCAATCCGGCACTCCTATGTCCTCCGGCGTCCCCCTTTTTTCTCTTGTTGTGAGTGGGTGTTAAACTTTCTCGGAATGTCCCAAGGTTTGCCAAGCGGCCTTGGTATAGCACCGGTAGACCCCCTGTCAAGTTTCGTGCCATTTCGATGTCGTTTGATACTCCAACGGTTAACCGGGGAACCATAAAAGCCTCTTTTGTTTGCAGCCCAACACACCTCCAAAGTGGCCCAAAACCCATCCTAACCCCCTCCATGCTCTCCTCTGTTCGATCACGATCGCGTGGCCGAAAACCGCTCCCCATTTGGACTCTCCTAGCTCCCAGAATCTATAAATTAGTCCTCCCCTTCATTTTTCGCGGATGAATCCCCTAACCCTAGATACTTTCCTCTCCGCGCCGCCGGACGTTTCATCCTCCGCCGCCGGACATGTCCCCCATAGCCCCATCGCCCAATCGCCGCCCGCCACGTCAGCGCTGCCGCCTTTCTCTCTCCTCCTCCACCACGCCAGCCACCGCGGCCCGGATCGGGGCCCTCCCGGCCCGCGCGCCCGACCCCGCCGCCTG
>NC_057810.1:187021576-187027711 GCF_018294505.1 Triticum aestivum | reverse complement strand
GCCCGCCTCCGCCGGAGCACCGCCCCACCCTGCCGGAGTGCGCCGCCGCCCCTGCCCGATCCAGGAGGGATCGAGGTCGGGGTCGAGCCCCTCCCCGCGTGGGCCGACGCCCTCCTCCTCGGCCCAGCGTGCCCCGCGGCCCAGCCCAGCTCTGCCCGCCAAGTCGGCCTGCTTCCCCTCCACCTGGGCCAAGCCCAGTGGTGATCCCCCTCTTAAATCCCGCACCGTGCGGCTTTTAACTATCCTGCGCCAATCTGTTTTTTTCCATAAAACTGCCAAGTCCCTTTAATTTCAGCATTTTGTTGCCCTGCTCATCGCATCATAACTTTCTGCATGTAGCCCCGTTTCTTGCGTGTAATATGTCAAAATGTTCATTGAGAGATGCTCTACATTTCATTCCATTGCATCATGTTCATTTGAGCTCATCTTGATGTCTGAATCATCGTTGCAAGAGTGCTATATGTTGTTATCTGCTGTCTGTTAACAGAACATGCTCATTTGTCATT
The DNA here is from genome assembly GCF_018294505.1 of Triticum aestivum. Lineage (NCBI taxonomy): Eukaryota > Viridiplantae > Streptophyta > Magnoliopsida > Poales > Poaceae > Triticum > Triticum aestivum. The sequence continues at coordinate 187,027,205 of NC_057810.1, read as the reverse complement.
TTTGCCATGTTTGATGTGTGCATCCTATGGGCATGAGTCCTACATGTGTTTTGTGCTACATCATGCCATCTTTACAGGGGTGTATGCCATGTATTTTTGTGATCAATGTGGTGACTATAAGAAGCATGCAAACTAGGCTTCGTGATGTTACTAATTTCAGTCCCTGTTCTACTGTTATTTTTATGCCATGTAAACTTGATGCTACAGAGAGATCCATGCATATTTTGAGATACTTCGGTAAGGATGTTTTGAACATATGGTTGTTATATATCCCCTCATGCCGCTGTTTGCAATTATGGAGTGGTCTAGCATGTCATTTTCTTGCTCTACTTTTGCTATAAACTGTTTCCTGTCAGATTGTTTACATGTTATTCAATTTTGCCAAGGTTGTTGTAGTTGATCCTTGCATGCTTTGAACTTGTTCTTACCTTGGTTAGTTTCATAAACATGTCTTCTTGCTGATGCTATGCTTATCTTGTCATTCAATGACTTGTGGTGAGTGAATCTAGCTTGTTAAGTAGGGTACTTGATGTTACTGTTTTGCTAGGCTGAATCTGTTATTTTGTGATGCTATGTAAACCAGCTGCTACATGTCATTCTATGCATAATCTAGAGATGTTCACTAAGAATGTTTTGTTCTACATGTCATTCTCTATCCATCCATGCCCATGGTTGCATTTATATCCTGCTGTAGTTTGTTGTATTCTTGCTCCAAAGTTGCTAAATAATGTTGTTGTCAGTCTGTTAACATGAAGTTCAGTTTTGCCATGTGTTTTGCTAGTGATCCATGCACCCTATGAACTTGCTATTGCCATGCTTAGCTTCATAAACATGTCATATTGCTGTTAGTTGCCTTCACATGCCATGTAATGCTCTGTGGGTAGTGGTACAAGCTCACCAACATGCCTGCTTATTGTTGTTTCTGCCATGTATGAATCTGTCATATAACTTGCCTTGTTTACATGGGTGCCATCATATCTTCTGATCCTTTTTGGCTCATGGTTAGTAAATGATTTTTGTTCTATGCAATTAGTAGGTTCATTCCATGCCTTTGTTTGCCATGTTAAGTTCCTGTAACATGTTGTTTGATAGCTCTAAACATTGCAACCTGATGTTATCTCTGCTAATTCAGAAACTGTTACTATATGCAATCTTGCCATGTGTTTTGGAGCATGTTCTAGTGATTTCTGGAGATAGATCAGTGTTCATGTTTTGTTATGCCTTACCTTTACATCATGCCCATGCCTTTTGTTTTCATATTGTGGTGCTGTAGCATGTTGTTTTGATGCTTGCAATATGCCTAGTTGCTGTTTTGGACAGATTGTTGCTATAACTTGTATAGTGTGTGTGTGTTGAACCGTTGCTCCATTTCGAGTGTGCTCTATATGAAACTTGCTTGATTTTGCATGTAGCTTCATATTATCATGTTGCATCCTTGTTTTGAGGTGTTTGCTTGATGTTTGTATGCATTTTGCATCAATGCCATGTTTAACTTGTTTTGCTCATATCTTCTAGGCCGTAGCTCCGAATTAAATGAACTTTATATGAAACTTGACTAGAATCTCGTGTAGATCATCTTTGTGCATCTTAACTTGCTGTTTAACAACTTGAACATAAGGTTTATTCAGATCTGGACCAATTTCGAAATTTGCATATAAGGACTTACCGGAATTGTTAAATGTTGCTTCCAGCCTCATTTAAACTTGCCTTGATGTGTTGCTCTTGTTTGCATCATCCCTTGCCATGAGTAGCCTCATCTAGATTTGTCATGCATCATGCTTGTTGTGCATCATGTCTTGCCTATGTGTGGTGTGTTTACCATGTTGTCTGCTTCTTCTCGATAGTTCCCATTTTGTTGCGATCGTGAGGATTCGTTCGTCTACGCTGGGTTCGACTTCATCCGTTCGTCTTCTTCATGGACTCGTTCTTCTTCCTAGCGGGATTTCAGGCAAGATGACCGCTACCCTGGATCTCACTACTATCATTGCTATGCTAGTTGCTTCGTTCTATCGCTATGCTGTGTTACCTATCTTTTGCTCATCAAGCCTCCCAAATTGCCATGAACCTCTAACCTTTGACACCCTTCCTAGCAAACCATTGTTTGGCTATGTTACCGTTTTGCTCAGCCCCTCCTATAGTGTTGTTAGTTGCAGGTGAAGTTGAAGATTGCTCCATGGTGGACAGGTTTATGTTGGGATATCACAATATCTCTTATTTAATTAATGCATCTATATACTTGGTAAAGGGTGGAAGGCTCGGCCTTATGCCTAGTATTTTGTTCCACTCTTGCCGCCCTAGTTTTCGTCATATCGGTATTATGTTCCCGGATTTTGCGTCCCTAACGCGGTTGGGTGATTTATGGGACCCCCTCGACAGTTCGCTTTGAATAAAACTCCTCCAGCAAAGCCCAACCTTGGTTTTACCATTTGCCTCACCACCACCTACATTTCCCTTGGGAGTAATTAACCCAAGGGTCATCTTTATTTTAGCCCCCCCGGGCCAATGCTTGTCTAAGTGTTGGTCCAAACTAGAGCCCTTTGCAGCGCCCCCTCAGGGAAACTTGAGGTCTAGTTTTAGTTGTACGGATTGCTCATCCGGTGTTGCCCTGAGAACAAGATATGTGCAGCTCCTATCGGGATTGTCGGCGCATCGGGCGGTCTTGCTGGTCTTGTTTTACCATTGTCGAAATGTCTTGTAAACCGGGATTCCGAGTCTGATCGGGTCTTCCTGGGAGAAGGTATATCCTTCGTTGATCGCGAGAGCTTATCATGGGCTAAGTTGGGACACCCCTGCAGGGTATAAACTTTCGAAAGCCGTGCCCGCGGTTATGCGGCAGATGGGAATTTGTTAATGTCCGGTTGTAGATAACTTGACACCAGATCCGAATTAAAACACATCAACCATGTGTGTAGCCGTGATGGTCTCTTTTCGGCGGAGTCCGGGAAGTAAACACGGCTTTTGGGTTATGTTTGACGTAAGTAGGAGTTCAGGATCACTTCTTGATCATTGCTAGCTTCACGACCGTTCCGCTTGCTCTCTTCTCGCTCTTATTTGGGTATGTTAGCCACCATATCATGCTTAGTCACTGCTGCAACCTCACCACTTTACCCCTTCCTTTCCCATTAAGCTTTGCTAGTCTTGATACCCATGGTAATGGGATTGCTGAGTCCTCGTGGCTCACAGGTTACTACAACAACAGTTGCAGCTACAGGTTATGCGACGATCATGACGTGAGAGCGATGCTTGCTTTGCATTGAGTTCTTCTTCTGCTTCTTCGATCAGGGGATAGGTTCCAGGTCGGCAGCCTGGGCTAGCAGGGTGGATGTCGTTTGAGTTTCTGTTTGTGTTTCATCCGTAGTCGGATGATGCTCTTATGTATTGTGATGTTGTATTCGTGTAGCATTGTATGCCTTTTGTATGTATCCCCATCTATTATGTAATGTTGATGTAAGGATATCCACCTTGCAAAAGCGTTTCAATATGCGGGTCTATCCTTGGTGGGACCTTCGAGTTCCTTTTGGATAGGGTCGCATATTGGGCGTGACAGTGCCGGAGTAGTACTGGTATCCCCCCGTGGAGACAGGCTTAGCTATGTTCTCCAGATCTACTTTCATTCCTCCAATAACTAAGCCGGATATGAAGCACTTTTATACGGGTTGCGTATGGCCATTTCAATCGGCGTCCGTCGCCTCATGGTCTACGGCGACTTAGATTTGGTGGTTAATCAAGTGATGAAAGAATGGGACGTCAGGAGCCCAGCCATGACTAGTTATTGCAATGCAGTAAGGAAGCTAGAAAAGAAGTTTGAAGGGTTAGAACTTCACCACATACCCCGATTGAAAAATCAAGCTGCAGATGAGTTGGCAAAGATAGGTTCAAAAAGAGAGGCCATTCCCCGTAATGTGTTTTTGGAACGTATTCATTCCCCCTCAGTTCAGGAGGATCCTTTCACTGAAGGGTCACCACAGCCCAAGAGCGCCACAGATCCGACTGAAGTCGAAGTCCTAGTCATGGTCGACTTGGTCATGGAGGTTTTGGTCATCACCCCCGACTGGACAATTCCGTACATCGCATACATTCCTAGGAAAGAGCTTCCAGAAGATGAAGAAGAGGCTTGACAGATCGTCCGTCGGTCTAAAGCCTTTACCGTGATGAGAGGTCAATCATTCAGAGAAAGTGTAACTGGGGTTTGTTGGAAGTGCATCACGCTAGAAGAAGGCCGAATGATCCTCCATGATATTCACTCGGGGACTTGTGGTCACCATACGTCCTCTCGGACCATTGTGGCCAAAGCGTACCGAGCCGGATTTTACTGGCCACGTGCCAACAAGATGCAAAGGAGATAGTAGACAAGTGTGAAGGTTGCCAGTTTTACTCGAACACGTCCCATAAACCTGCATCAGCTTTGCAGACTATTCCACTCGTCTGGCCTTTTGCTGTTTGGGGATTGGACATGGTTGGACCCCTGAGGACTGGCAGGAGTGGATTTACCCATGTGCTAGTAGCAGTCGACAAGTTTACCAAGTGGATCGAAGCTAAGCCCATTAAAAACCTTGAAGCAAGTACTGCCGTGAGTTTCATCAGAGAATTGATATTCAGATATGGTGTGCCACACAGCATCATCACGGAAAATGGATCGAACTTCGACTTCAATGAATTCAGAGCCTTTTGTGCCTCCCAAGGTACGAGGGTCGATTACGCTTTGGTTGCCCATTCTCAGTCGAATGGGCAAGCTGAGCGAGCGAATGGATTGATTCTCAAAGGACTGAAGCCCCGGTTGATGCATGACCTCAAGCATGCAGTAGGAGCTTGGGTTGATGAGATCCCATCAGTGCTTTGGGGAGTCTAAGGACAACTCCCAATCGGTCGACTGGACGAACTCCATTCTTCTTAGTCTACGGAGCCGAAGCCGTACTTCCGAGTGATTTGCTCCACAATGCTCCCCGAGGTGAACTCTTCTCAAAAGAGGAAGCAGAGCAAGCTCGACAAGATGTAGTCGACCTCCTGGAGGAAGAAAGAGAGATGGCCTTGATCCGGTCGACCATTTATCAACAAGACTTGCGTCGATTCCATGCCAGGAACGTAAGGGGTCGAGCATTTCAAGAAGGAGACTTGGTTTTCCGAGTGGATCAGAAGAAGCCACACAAGCTCGCCCTGCTTGGGAGGGCCCTTTCGTCGTCACCAAGGCGCTCCACAATGGAGCATATCGTCTCTTCAACGTCGAACACAACAAAGTTGAACTGCGCGCTTGGAATGCGGAACTGCTCCGCCCTTTTTACTCTTAAGTATTTAGACTGATGAGATGTAATAAGAAATTCCTCTTAGTTTGGCTATCAAAAGACATAATTTTACAGTCTTCCGAATGATTGTTGTTTATTTCTTTCGTATGTATCGCCTTAGCTGCGAATCTGTTTTGCCTAAGATGAAGTGATAAAAATCCTACCGAGTGGTGAGTCTGCCTCTCACTCGGGGGCTTAGCTGCAGTCCAGTACTCGCCTAAGTGATAAAAATCCTACCGAGTGGTGAGTCTGCCTCTCACTCAGGGGCTTAGCTGCAGTCCAGTACTCGCCTAAGTGATAAAAATCCTACCGAGTGGTGAGTCTGCCTCTCACTCGAGGGCTTAGCTGCA